>NW_024070203.1:60610690-60639126 GCF_014754425.2 Oryx dammah
ACTCTGTGCGACCCCATAGACGGCAGCCCACCAGGCTCCCCTGTCCCTGGGATTCTCCAGGCAAGAATACTAGAGTGGGTTGCCATTTTCTTCTCCAATGCATGAAAGTGAAAAGGGAAAGTGAAGTCGCTCAGTCGTGTCTGACTCAGTATTCTGGCCTGGAGAATTCCATGGACTGTATAGTCCTTGGGGTCAAAAGAGTCAGACAGGACTGAGCGACTTTTGCTTTCTTATATATAAAACCAGTATTAGCTCTCAATATCCTTCATGGCAATTGGTTTAATCTTGTATCTGGTTTTGTACTCTTAAAAAAAATGAAGAAAATCGCAATGAAGAGTAGCCCTGGCTCTCCTCAACTAAAAAGAAAACCCGTACATAGCAATGAAGACCCAGCACAGCCAAAAACAAATGAATTGTAAAATATGAGCCAAAACTTTGCCTAATACACTTGTTTAAGCAGCTATGTGACGATGGTGAGCATTCTTATTGAATTGTCATGGCGTGTATCCGTTAGATTCACCATATTGTACATGCATGTTAATTTACCAAATGGATTTGCAGTGACTGATACAGATTTCTTATGGGAGGACTGAGACAGCTGTTCGCCAGTTACAGGGCTGGATTGAGGTAATTGAGACTTTCTTTTCAATTGAACAACAGATTGGAAAACAGACAAAGCAACATTGATATATTAAAAGTAAACTACCTTTAATATACAAAGATGTATTTTGGCAAATGCTAGGAAGAAAGTCAAAGGCATTCCTACAGAGCACAACACTAATTATTTTTGTTATCAGTAGAAATCCAATTTACATACAAATGAAATGTCAATTTCTCTCATAACCATCTAGATAAAGAGATGCATGCATTCTTTTCCATGAGCTGTTCTTTTTGAACTGAAGTGCGATGTTTGGGTCTTTGCCCTTGGACCAGTTGGAACAGTCTCAGTTTAACAAAGAAGAAAGGATAAAGTTGAGCCTGGCTCAGGCAAACATGCAAAGTCAGATTGGCCTGTTTGAATCAACAGTTGTCATTGTAGATTAAAAAAATTTTTTTTTTTCTTGGAGAGGAAAACAAAAGGAAGAATGACATATATATAGGCAATGAATAGTAATGTTTCTTAATTTGCTTAGTGAAATTGTGATCTTATTCAAATCAGAGTTTTTAATACATTTGCCTCTCACCTGTTATGAAGGGGAAAATAATGATCCTTTCTCTTTGATTTTCCATAATGTACACTTACTCTGTTTCAGTTTTCTCATTAATGAAGTAGGTGCATGCTTTTTTTTTCAGGTATATCCTACAGTTTCATTTAGACTTTTAAATGTCTAAAAGTCTTTAAAGTCAAACTCCCCCCCAATTTTTTTTTTGTAGTTGTTTAATAGGAGTAAGTACTTACTGCAATTCTTTCTCTAAGAGGTATATATATACATGGATACTCATTTTGGCAAATATGACATTATTACTTATTTAGTCAACTATCTCCTTTTACCTAGACTAGTATATTTGATATGAGATATTTAAAATATAGAGCACAGAGCATGATGAAATAAAAGCCTAATAAAATGTATTTGGGCCAGCATCAGAACTCTTTGAAATCGGATATCTAAATAGTGTGCATTTTATCTCACTAAAGCTCCGGTTAGTTCTAGTGTCCAGATGACTATTAATGGGCTTTGTGCTCTGAAGCATATGTTAATAGAAGTGATCATTATGGATTAATTTGATGTGAATTAATAAGAGATTTATTTGATGGGAGTTGTTTGAAGGTGATGACATTTAAATCTCAAAAGGATTTAAGATGTCCAAAAATACCTTTAAAGATTCAGGAATAATCAATTCAGAGAGAGCAAATTAAATAGACATGGATAGCAAAGAACAGGATTTGACATTGGGTTTATGAAGTCTGAAGCAGTTTACAAAAAAAGTGACCTACTATTGAAGTAGAAACAGAAAACTTTAAACTCGAGCAATTCTTGGGTTTGCGATTGGATAAACAATGTCCTCTTGCGTTTTATAGTTCACTTAAGCGATCTGATTTTGATCTGTATATACGGAGTAGACAGGATTCAAGTTTTTTCCCTCTAAACCAATGAGCAAACACATATGTTCTTTAAAAACTGAACTTTATATGTTGTTCATATGGAAGTTATCTAGTTTGCCAAGAGCCCAAGAGTCGACCTTCCTTTTATTTTGCTATCATTTGCTTAATTCTTTAAATTCTTTGTGGGGGACTTTTGATCAAAAGAAACAGTTTGCTTTTCTTTTTTCCTTTTTATTTTTCTCTTTAATAAAAGCTACAAGAAATGTGTAGTTAATAACTCAATACTCTTGGGCTGTTGATACAAACAAGCCTGGAACAAACATATATTAAGGAGAAGACTATCATATCTTTTCTTTTTGTGTTAAGCTTTGATTTTAAATCCTTGAGAGTTTTATGATCTGGAAAAACAAGAAGATGTCATCTGGTATTATATATTATGATGATAAGAACTGCTACTTATAATTCAAATCATACTCATCAGGATTAGAGATTGAGGTGAGATTACATCATCTTGCTTCTCTAATTTTCTGTTTTGTTCAGGTTTTATATATTATACACATATACTATATATACATATATATATAAACTAAATTTCATATCCTTAGTGTTTGTTCATTACATAGTGTGAAGTATATTCATCAGTACTATTTTTTAACTTAAATGAACTTTTAAAAATACATACTTGGAACTTGATGCATGAATCAGGGCACTCAAAATTGGTGCTCTGGGATAACCCAGAGAGATGGGGTGGGGAGGGAGGTGGGAGTGGAGTTCAGGATGGGGGGACACATGTGCACCCATGGCTGATTCATGTTGGCTTATGGCAAAAATCACAATTATTGTAATAAAAGTATTTAAAAATTAAAAAAACACATACTTGGAACTTGGAGAGTGACACTCCAAAGTTACTTTTAATTCCCTTTCATTGCCTGTATGCATTTGCTGATTTCTCATAATATTTGTGTCTTACTTGATAGGTAGGTACTCATTTTAGGTTGTTGTTTTTTTTTTTGAGCAAAAGAAGTTCCATATAGTTTTTTCTTTATTTTCTGAAAAACATCCTTCCTCTCTTAAACTGATGACAAATATTAAAAGTGAAGTCCTCTTGCTTTC
Organism: Oryx dammah; assembly: GCF_014754425.2. NCBI lineage: Eukaryota > Metazoa > Chordata > Mammalia > Artiodactyla > Bovidae > Oryx > Oryx dammah. Next base: position 60,613,848 of record NW_024070203.1, read on the forward strand.
TGTGTTCAGCAACCACATAGGTGATGCTGGATGTACAGGTGTTGAATGAATGAATGGAAGTTGGAGGAAATGGAGAAGTGAATGGTAGGTGTCAGTGATATTTATGCCACCCTTCGTGGCTGATGGCTTAGTGTTTTGTAGCCTTTCAAGGAAATTGAGTAACAGGAAAACTAAAGTGCCTAAGCCATTAGCCAGCATCATCATAGAGTCTCAGAGGCAGAGTGCAGGTTAGAAATAACTTATTATAATTCCCTCATTATACACATAAGTAGAGAGGTTCTGAGAAAGAAAGGGGCTTGCCCTTGTTTACATCAGCAGATGATTTGAATCAGATTCAGAAACTGGCTGCATGCTCTCTGTAACCCTCCTACCTTCTTAAAGAGGTTTTGATTCTTTACTGTGTTTAGGATCAAGTTGCCACAAAGCATAGAGGAGTTACCTCTTACCTTCAAGGAGTTTCTCTTCTAACGGAGCTGAAACTTCACTTCACCCTCATCTGCATTGAATGGTTGTGTGATCTCAGCTCTCTTTTAAAATTACTGTGATAGTTTATTCCTTTGATAGGATAATTATTTTGATTATCTATGACAGGGTTATTTTCAGCAAGTGTATTCCATAAATATATGTGTGTACATGGGCTTTCTTGGTGGCTCAGTGTTAAAGAACCTGCCTGCCAATGCTGGAGACATAAGAGACATGGGTTTGATTCCTGGGTTGGGAAGATCCCCTGGAGGGGGGCATGGCAACCCACTCCAGTATTCTTGCCTGGAGAATCCCATAGACAGAGGAGCCTGGTGGGCTACAGTCCATGGGGTCTCAAAGAGTCGGACATGACTGAAGTGACTTAGCATGCGTGCATGTGTGTATACGTTTAGATATTCATATGGATGAAATAAAACTAAATAGTGGGCAGTTCAGAATATCTGGGTAATAATAGAAAACATATTCCTTTGGTTCTCAAGGTGCCATTTTGGGAACATAAGTCACAGTTGTTTATAGAAAAAAAATTTTTTCCTTGTATATTTAAGCATTTTAATCAGTGAGATAAAGTAGTTACTAGAATTCTATTTTAAGCTCTAATGCTGATTATTTCCCCTGCATAAACCTGTCCAAGTAATACTGAAACACAGAAATAGTGTGGTATCTTTTTGCTTTTTTATAGTAAACTCTTTCACTAAAAATGCAAAGAAAACTTTAAGAGTTTTAAGATAGGAGGAAATAATAGAAATTGAGATGTTTTGCAAATGGGATGTCATATCTCAGTAATAAAAATTAAAACAGAGCATTTTTAGGGAGCTAAATTTATTTTGAACCTGCTTAACTGTCATGGCAGATAATAGTATTCATGACTTAGTATAGGTGGAAAATGATATAAATATGGGAGTGCTCACTATCACCCTCTGCATCCCTAGCCAGTTCCCTGGTCAGTTTTTATCTCATAATTAAATAGAGGACTGAAGTTGTCACTTTGAGCTTTGTAGTGCTCATTCAGATTCTTCAGCTTCTTTGTCCATTCACTTTTTATTCATATATTGCCCTGTTGTCTAAATGACTGTCTATAGTGGACCTACTTTGATTGGCATTTTGAAATTTTGTGGGAGTCAGTGTGAGGAATATTGCTGTATAATAGAATGAAAAAGTTTAAGAGTTGCCAAAACTGATGACTAAGGTACACTGATGTTGATTATAGATATATATATGGTTTCGTAGATGGCACCAGTGGTAAAAAACCCACCTGCCAGTGCAAAAGACTCAAGAGACAGAGTCGATTCTTAGGTTGGGAAGGTCCCCTGGAGGAGGGCATGGCAACCCACTCCAATATTCTTACCTAGAGAATTCCATGGACAGAGGAGCCTGTTGGGCTCTAGTCCATAGGGTTGCAAAGAGTCTAATACAGACTAAAGTGACTTAGCATTCACATGCGCGTGCGCGCACACACACGCGCACACACACACGCACACACACACACACACAGTACATCTGTTCAATTATATTATTACTCTACCTCAATACTTTCATTCAGACAATTTAAAAATGATGATATAAGGATGGTTAAATGCTGGTTTAGTCATAGCTTTACAATCGTATTTATCAAAATGAAAATATAACACAAAATAGATAAAAAGGTAACAGATAACGTGTAACATTTCTGTAACTCTTGGTGAGGTGTACTTAGATCTGATACAGAGTTCCTTATGATACTGAAATAGTTCTCTTCTGAGCCTCACCATATACATACACTGGTACTGCGAATCTGGAGGAAGCTGGTAATGGGTACCACTCCCTGTCTTTAGCTGTGACTGTGCAGCATTGGCACGTGTACTTTGTATCTTTTCCAGAAGCAGATCCCCTCTATAATTATTAATTAAGATGTTTTATCCCCACCCCAGTATAGGTAAGTATTGTGGATCTTAGGTTTCTTAGGGGGAGTTCGAGCTTAACTAATTTTGCCAACATCACAGTCAGCTGTGAAAATGACTTCTGTAATCTTTTATATCGTGTTCCTCCTTCTCCTGCTGCTTTATTAAAACCCAGCAGAGGGAGAAAATCTTGCCCAAGCTTTGCTCCTGCTTTTATCAGGTATCTTTCAAGCAGCCTGCGGTGCTGGCATATTAATGTATTTTAGGTGTGATCCATTCAAATATGTTTACATCATTCAGGAAGGAAAATATTTTTGTTTTGTTTTGTTTTGCAGATATACAGATCAGCTCTCAAAATGTCTTCTGTGTCTTCTGAGCATCTTCTAAGACAATTGCATTAGCCCTCCTGCTAGTTGACTAATAGAATTAATAATTGTAAAAAGCACTCTAAAGCCACATGCCTTATGAAGTCAATGCTGGGTATGATTTTACAAGTATGTGATCTATTTTTTCAAGTGAAAATGTTAACTGGAAAAGTTCTTGGCACACAGTACAACGTCATGCAATCTGTTATTTGTCTTAGAGATAATAACTTGAGGGTGGGTCTAGTCTTATGGTATCTAACTTATGAGTTGCTAGGGGAGTTTCTTCCACTTAAAAGTATTGCAAATGTGCTTATATTTACATAATATGTCATTCTGAAAAATTATGGCGATATCATTCCAGTAAAAAATTATTTTTTCTGTAACTACTTCAAAGTGTAGTCAACTAAATTAACCACGATTTTTTTAAAAAGCAACTAAAAAGAACATGCCCCCTCCCTCCACAGCAAAAAAAAAAAAAGGCAACCCAAAAAACTAAGTGACCTTTCTGATGCCTCTTTGAAGTTGTAGCAGTTTAACGTTCTTTGCAATGTATATTATTAAGGGCCTTATTCAGTGACTCACACGAGTTGTAAAGGTCTGTTCTTGGGTGGAAGAAGGCGCTGAAATTTGGAAGGATGAGAATTTAAGCAAATCATATGGTCTCTCAATCAAGATAAATGCTTGTTGAATAGTTTTTTAACTATAACCAATTACTTCTCTTCATGATGATAATAAATAAGCAAGATCCATGTATTTTTGGGAAAATATATTAATTTTTCAATTATTAACACATTACTATCTGTTCATCTCTAATAAATGTTTTATCTTAGTTCCGTTGCTAGTAAGATCTCGCTGTTTTTCTCATCTCCTTGACCTTGATATGTGGGCACAAACCATTTTGGGGTTTCCTTGGTGGCTCAGTGGTAAAAGTATCTGCCTGCAATGTAGGAAATATGGGTTCGATCCTTGGGTCTGGAAGATCCTCTGGAGAAGGAAATGGCAAACCACTCCAGCATTCTTGCCTGGGAAATCCCTTGGCCAGAGGAGCCTAGTGAACCACAGTCCGTGGGGTTGCAAAAGAGTTGGACATGATATAGTGATTAAACAACAACAACAAAATAAACCATTTTCTTTTCATTTTAATGGAAGGATAATCTTAATGAATTGGATTATTTCATCCTCTTTTCTTCATGAATCCTGACTTTCATATAGATTTTTATCTTTTTTATATAGCTGTATGTATGTCATTTTGGTGCATCACTGTTGGATTTTATTTATATCATGGAAGCAATGTTAAATCCAATGGAAAAACAAACAGGAAATTCTGGAGGGAAAGGCGTGATGTCATCACATTTTTGTATGTAGGAATGGCTGATACTCTGTACATCAGGATTTCCTTTTCTGTAGGTCAAGTTAAAGCAGTATATTTTTTACTCAAACTCTCATATTTTAGGCCCTAGCTTATTTCTCAAGCTTCCCTTTTATTCTCTTTTTTCCTTCCTTCTTGGTTTTCCCTTTGTTGACCGCCAGTGACACTGCCTTCCAGTCTTCTATTCGTTGGTCTAGTTGCCAAGCACTGTCTCTTCTGACAGAAAAACAGAAGTCTCCTACAATGTCAGCATCAACAAAAGAGACATTAAAATGCAAATGTTATAAGATAAATTATTTAACCAGTGTTCCGTTTTTTTAAAAAATGATGCTTACGTGGCTTAGTTAACTTTAGGAGCTAGTGATAGTGACAGCAAGGTAAAGACCACACTCCATCCCCTATCCCCATGCCAGGCTGGCTTACATGGCTCATGACTATCACCTTCCCTTGAAACTGCAGCCTTTCATACTATAAGTAGGTGTTTTCTTTTTGGTTGTTATTTTCTATGTGAGAGAGTCTATGGATATTTGATGACTGATGTTTCTGGCATATAAGAAAAGCAGTGTATTCTCTTAAGTATAGTTATACTATTTGTGACATTATTCAAGAAAGTGAATTTTTACCTTCTAACCAATTCCTTATTCTATCTAGTGAAAAAAATTTTGCATAAGCAGCTTTTCACAAGCAAAGATTTACCCGCATATCCAAAACCAGTGTGGTTCTTCAGCACTTGTGAGAAATTATACATGAGAACAACTAAAATGTGCTGTTGATTTGGATTCTCCAGTAGAGGACATTTTGGATAATCATGATGTAACTGTCTCTCTTAAATCTGTCCTTGTGGTAGTGTCAGCTAGTAAAGAAGGCTTGGTTTATTGGTCAGTCTACAGTTGAATTTTTCTGAGAGACAGTTGGGTGATGTGTACAGAGTCGTTTCAGTTGTTTGGTTGGAGAATTAAGGAACACAGGCCATGAACATCAGTTCTCCACAAGGCTTTGTTGCTGCATTCTTTTATTGACAGGATACAATTTGTTTCTTAGCTCCTTAGAGATAAGTCCTTTAGAGTTCTGATTCATTAGACTCCCCACAGTTTTATTCTGTGGACCCTAAAGGCACAGTTGAGCTAGCATGTAAAGGTGTACCAGAGGCAACTGCTAACAGTTTGCCAGAATGACAATGTCACATGGTTCAACTGAATATTTACTTTAGTCAGTTTCCATCGTGTTCCTAATGGTGGGATTGGTATTGTCTCCACTACACTGTGCCTGGAAACCTTAAGTAGGTTTCTATCATGCTGGATGGAGTACTAGCAAAGCCTAGCCTGGTCATTTTGATGTGTACCAGGTCCCCCTTCTTTCAGGCAAGCCCCCTCAAAAGGGGGCTTAACATAATTTATCGGTAGGGTAGAGATGAAATGTTTGTTATCCTCCATTCCTAAAAGTAAAGAGGCATTTTTCACTTTGTTTATAACATGCTCTTTCTGTCTTTTGACTCTGAGAATATTTTGGTTAAAACTATATTTATATCTTGGTTGCTCGGTGTCTAACAGTATCGAGTTTCACTTTATAGTTGTTTATATACACATATACATATCATATAAATAAACACAAAATATATATTCTGTAAACATAAACAACTATATATAGTATATAAACATAACATGTGTACATATTACACATAGTATATAACATGGATAAATATAGACACATTTATCTATTAACTCTAACTGAAGAAAGAAACTGAGCAAAAAATGTAATTGGCAGGCAAGATTAACTTATAGGAAGGATAGAGCTAGTAATAATAATAGTTAATACCTTGATATTCATGAAACCATTTTAAAGTAATAAATGAGTCACCCTTTGTGACAAAAATAATTCTGAATGTAAATTGTTGGCTTCAGTTTCACTTTTTTGCTATTTTTAAAACTGATTTTTTTTCCTAGAGACAATTTTTTGTTCTGTGCCTTAAAAAGCCTTGAATAGAGTAAGGAAATTGTTCTCGATTAGATTACATGCCTGCAAATTTCAAATAACCCTGTGTCTTCCTTTCCCTTGTGTTTTTACAGATATGGTCCGGAAAAAGAACCCCCCTCTGAGAAACATTGCTAGTGAAGGCGAGGGTCAGACCCTGGAGCCTGTCGGTACAGAAAGCAAGGGACCTGGAAAGAACAAAGAATTTTCTGCAGATCAGATGTCAGAAAATACGGATCAGAGTGATGCTACAGAACTAAATAATAAGGAGGAACATAGCTTGCATGTCCAGAATCCACCTTCTAGCAGCAAGAAGGACTTGAAAAGCTCAGTCCTGAGTGAGAAGGCTGGCTTTAATTATGAAAGCCCCAGTAAGGGAGGAAACCTTCCCTCCTATTCACATGATGAGGTGACAGAGAGAAATATGTTGGCTTTCTCATCTCCAGCTGCTGGGGGAGTCTGTGAGCCCTTGAAGTCTCCTCAAAGAGCAGAGGCAGATGACCCTCAAGATATGGCCTGCACCCCATCAGGGGACTCATTGGAGATGAAGGAAGATCAGAAGATGTCACCGAAGGCTACAGAGGAAACAGGGCAAGCGCAGAGTGGTCAAGCCAATTGTCAAGGCTCAAGCCCAGTTTCAGTGGCCTCAAAAAACCCACAAGTGCCTTCAGATGGGGGTGTCAGACTGAATAAATCGAAAACCGACATGCTGGTTAATGACAACCCAGACCCGGCACCTCTGTCTCCAGAGCTTCAGGACTTTAAATGCAATATCTGTGGATATGGTTACTATGGCAACGACCCCACAGATCTGATTAAGCACTTCCGAAAGTATCACTTAGGACTGCATAACCGCACCAGGCAGGATGCTGAGCTGGACAGCAAAATCTTGGCCCTTCATAACATGGTGCAGTTCAGCCATTCCAAAGACTTCCAGAAAGTCAACCGATCTGTGCTTTCTGGTGTGTTGCAGGATATCAGTTCCTCAAGGCCTGTTTTACTAAACGGGACCTATGATGTACAGGTTTGTGCTTTGTATTGTGATCTCTTTGTACAGGGAAAGTTATCAGTAATGAAATGTTAAATCTTACATGCATGTTAAAGTCAAGCTTCCAGTATCGAAGGGGTTAGCCTGCTTGATGAAGCAGAAGGGACGGACACATTTGTTTGATCCAAATGTGTGTTCAAGAGTTATCTTTAGCCTCTCATCATGGAAGCTAATCCCAACATTTCTATTAGGCTGGGAAAAGTCTTTTCATGGAATTAGCTAGGCTTCATATTTCTGAACATATTTCATGGTAATTTGATGTTTTCAGAGTCTTCCAAAAATGGCACTAATCTTTATGGTTTGACATGATAGTAATTCATGCTTTGTTCTAGTTTTAGATTATAAAAATTGGCTATAGTGTTTCCTTCAAGGAGAGTCTTTCCTGTGTCTTGGATGAGGATTTGATTTTACACTGAACTGGACCAGAATTGGGTCACACTGGTGGGTGCAGAGATGTACTACTGAAAAGCAACATAATTGCAAATGAAACTTTAGAAATAAAATTTTACATTGATTCAGAAAGAAGTCAATGTGATTGTAAGTACTAGGGACACCAGAATGACCTTGGTGTGGACCAGTAAAGCATTCCTTCTTGTATTTAAGGAAAATGGCAATTTATGAAAGCATTTAGTAGTAATTTAGATTTCTACTTTTATTAAAAATGGCATACCTTTTTGATCTGCCCTCTGTATTAGTTTGTGGCATATGTGAGATGAAAAAAAAATCCACCATTTGAAATAGAATGAAATGCAGAACGGACGCTTAAGTAATGTATTCATTTCATTTTAGCAATTTTAGTATAGTTGACACTGATGATCAGCTTGAGAAAGTGTATTAGTTTCTGTTACAGTCTGTAGATTTTTATTGTATTATTAGGCCAGGGATTTCAAAACATATTAGGTTTAATGTTAACCTTCTTCAGGAGTGATTAGAAGAAGTACTGGAGAACTAATGAAATCGCATCACACTTTATTTGACCTCCTCAATCCCTGAAAATATCAGTTATTTTTATCAACTCAGTAGTTATAACACATTTGTTCTAGACCTCTCTTTTGACCTAGTGCCAATTAAGAAAGGCAGGAGAAGAGGTTATATATAACAGGTAGTGAATATATTTTGCAATGCTCGTAAGAGGGATCAGAAGAGAAATTTCCACGTCCTTTAAAAATGTCAGAATGGCAGTCTTATCACTTTAAGGGAGAAATAAAGAAGATACAAAAAATCCAGTTTCATCTTTGGAAAGCTCTCTTAAAAATTCCATCTTACTTTGTGAATTTCCACAAATAGAATGATTTCTGTGGCGTAGCAAATTAAGCCAACATAGTTATTATGCATGAAAGCTACATGCTTTGAACTGCTGTCTTATTAAAGATCATTTCACTGTCTTATGTCAGATATACTTTGCTGTCAAACTATGATTGGAAAGCAAATACGTGTCTTAGATAAAAGGGTTAGAAGTGAATAATGTTAGTATGTGAAATGGTGTTTTACAATTAGTGAGGAATATGATGTTAATACCTGGATTTCCGGTCAGAGTTTCAGTTTGCTCACTCTGGGGACAACTTCTAAGGAAAGCTGATCCTGGCTGTCAGGAAGGCTCTGAAACCAAGATTACTAAGGGCCTATAGTTTGGAAGAATTTAGATTTTTAAACACACTTCCATTTCCCCCAAACAGTTATTTGTTAGGTTCCTAGTTATTTATAGTAAAGTTTATGTTTGGGTAGAATGAGCTGGACACTTTTCCTGGGCAGTGATTTTAGAAATAAAACAGATGTGGGAGCTATCTGAGTTTGAACTAATAGAACTAGAAATAAAACAGCTGATCCTAGGCTCTGCTGTCTCCTAAATCCTTGCAGCAGCGCCCAGTAAAGAAGATAGAAATGGTAGGAGATCACATGCAAGGAGATAATCTTGTTAAAATCATTTTTTTCCCTCCCAAAGAGAAATAATATGGTTACAAATCGGACACAGCAATCTATGGAAAAAGTGGATGATCCTTTTGAAGCAATGATTGGAGAGAGAAACCAGCCTAAAGAGAGTTAACTTTCTTCAGTTTGGGAAAAGGCCACTGAATGTATTTTAGGCCAAATGGTAATCTTGAATACTTCATACACACACCAGATGTTGATGGAGAAACATGTCTGAAGATAAATAACTTATTAATATTTTTATGCTGAAATAAATATCAGATAGCTTCCCTATATGCACAAATTGAATAAAAGCACATCTGAATTCTGCCCCCTCCTTTTCATCCACATATGTTTGTGTTGCTGAAATGCCATTTGAGAGGTTCGTTCCTTGCCATGCGAACTGCGTGGAGACTAAAAGCTGTAGGAAGTAAAATGCTGACTATAGAATTTCTTTAATGCAGTTTTGTCAGAAATTGATAGCAAATTAATGGCTTGTGTGTATTCTGATAGAAAGATGTTGGTAAATACGAGGATTACAGAGAAATAGTCATTTCATTCCAGGAATTATTAAACTCAATCTGTAATTTAAGCCAGTTGAAGTAATAGATGAGCAATTCATTCATCTTTTTCAATTAACTTTTTTTTTTTTTAACATTCAGGACAGTTGGTGGTTAATGAGAGATTTATGACATTTTAGGCCAAGGAAAAAAGGAACAGAAGCCAAAAATAGAGGACTTAAGAACTCTGTGGCTTTGATCTATATTTTGGTTTGACATGGATGGTTTTAAATAATTTGAACTGACCTGAGTGCAGGCATGATATATAGGGTTGGGGGAAAAAGATATAATTGAAACAAATTTGAAGATTTCTAGTTTCAAGTTCAGATTGTTTGACATCTATTTGGCTTTAATAATTGAAGTTTGGGCATGTTTGTAACTGACCGTTTCCACTTCTGTGGAAATTTTATTATACATTATGAAGTCAAAGAATTACAGATTTGTAAAAAAAAAAAATAATGTCAAATGAGAATGTCTTTTTCTCCTTCATAATCGAAAAATCTCCAGCCAGATAATGGACATCATTTCAAAGGTTCATCATAAAATCAGGACAGGCATTTCTGAGCCTGTTGAATTCAGATCCCTCCTGCCCCCCGCCCCTCCCACACCGTGAGGTAGCATACCCAGCCCTGAAATCAGAAGAAAAATATTGATCTTTTCCAAGAAGAAACAAGGAAAGATATAATGGCTAGCTTAAGACTCATGGACTTGACCAGGATGTTATTTTTTCAATTTTTAAATTTCCCCTGCATGTTATATCGATTACTATGCTTAAATTTTTAAAAAATAATGGATGCAACATGATGGATGCAACCCTTTATGTAATTTTTGCTACCTGTGTTCAGCCTTTAAGGCTCACCAATAATAGGAGAAGAGATTGAACTCTTCTAAAAGTAATTACAGCCTCTTTCTTTTTAATCTGCTTTATTATGCTTATATTTAAACCATTGCTGAGTGGAGGGCTGAGTTGTTAAACACGGACGTTGCTGTTTCATTGGGGCTTAATGTGCGGTGCATTAGGGTGTTGGCGTCATCTTTATGGGGGAGCTCTTAGCCCTCAGATCAGGTTATAAAAGTCGGAGTCTTGTCAAGTTGTGCTTCCCACGGGAAAGTGTTTAAGCTAGCTCAAGTTTATAAATGCTCATGATGTGTATGTTGCCTTTGCATATTAGGAAACCTTCCCTGTTATTCTGCATTATTCAGGCCTCTAAGAAGGGAGCTACAGGATGCCAGCTATTAAATTCATTTTAACCCTGAATGAAATTTTTAAGGTTAGCAGAAGAATCTCAGTGACTGTCTTGTGTTTGAGCTAGGAGCACTATGTTTCTGTTTTATAAATATATTTTTAGCAGAGTTGCCCAGTGTGTCATGTTAGAAGCAAGAAGAACAGATTTTCAAGCTAGGAAGTCATCTTTTGTATTTGTATTTTCAACATTTTTAACTCTATGAGCTTTATAAGATTCTTAACATGTTCCCATACACTCCTTTGAACAGGGGATTACAGTTTGGTCTGGGAAAAAAAGAGAAAAATCCAGGGAACATTCATCTCATTTTGGTTGATTTTGACTTTTCTTGAATTTTAACCTCCAAATATTTATTTATTTGCCTTCTGTTTCCTTTGATCTGGAGCAAGAGGGAAGTTGTGGAGCTTAGGAGGTTCTCTTGCTTTGTTTTTCTGAGTTGAGGAGAATTGCATTAAAAAAAAAAACAAAAACTGGTGAATGAGACTTGAATCACTTCAGATTCTCTCTAGAGTACGGAGTGTTTGGTCCGTGAAGCCATACTTATTTTTCAGGACTGTGTCTCTTTAACAAGTGATAAAGTGTGCAAAACAAAACATATGCTCAACCTAAGGCCGTAAAAACAAAGCAAAAGCAAAGTTCTGGCATTTACCAGGTTATTTTCATCATGAAGATAGCTGAGCTGGATAATGTAGCCACCCGGGTGGAATAGAAGAGTTTGACCATTTTCACTAATCCTTTTACCTGCATGATGGTTAAATCTCCATTGGGCTTTGTTACAGGAGGGTCAGCCTGATAAATGTCAACCCTTCTTGGATTTTCAGTTTATTTGCTATCGTTTGGAGAACATGCATCACTTTCTTGAATATTTGTATTCCTCTCTAGGCAGAATGTTTAGAAGAAGGAATCATGGCTATCTGTGCATTCAATCAAATTTAGCATTATTCAACTCTTAATAAAAATTTTATCCCCAAATGGCATGTTCTGCTAGCCATATCAAGTCAGCAGATTATTCAGTGTTTTTGTTTCTTGGGTCATTGTAATTACAGCATATACACAGCTGTTGGAGACACAGATACATATGGAGTGTACTAACCCCAGGAAAGTTGGGAGAAGGAGAGCAATTCTCTTTCATTTTCTGATTTCCTTTATGGAGTCTGTTTCTGAGAATCATTAGCCCATAGACCTCTTGAATTCTTCATGATAGGATTCTAAAGCTTAAAGTCAGTGTTAATAAGCATGTTCAGAATATTGAAGAAGACCTTGTTTAATTTTAATTCAAAATCAAATGTAAAATTTATTTTTCTGTATTACTTTAAATTTGACCAATCCTTCTTTTATTTTTTTAGCTTATATAATCAAAACTACATGTATGTCCTGTTTTTTCCCCCAATTTTGGATTCACTCCTAATAATCGCTAGCATTTATTAAGGGATTCTTGTATGTGCATATAGACCTAAGCTCTGTACATGTATTAAATAACTCATCTTCATAAAAACCCTTGAGGTTGACACTACCGTTACGTCCGTTTTAGAAAAGGAGGGAGTAAGCATAGAGGAAAGTAACCTGCCCAGGTTCACAGAGCTGTGGAAGTGGGTCAGTGGGATGTAAAGCAGGGTAAATAGGCTACAGAAAACTATCTTCACAACCACTGTGATATAAGGCCTTCTCAACTGTAAGACTGAGTTTACTCCAACCAGAAAAGCAAACAGGCCAAGGGAGGAGATATAACATGGTACACTAGATCTGTTTGATGCATATTCTCCAGTCACATTGAATTTGGGGACTTCAGCGATTTTGTGAGACTTTGAATTTGGGGACTTTGTGATGGTCTTTTATCCAGTCTCTGTAGTGTGATGCTGCGTTATTTAAACTTACTAGCTTGGAGAAGGAAATGGCAACCCACTCCAGTGTTCTTGCCTGGAGGATCCCAGGGATGGGGGAGCCTGGTGGGCTGCCGTCTATGGGGTCGCATAGACACGACTGAAGCGACTTAGCAGCTTATAGCTGAAATCGTTGAAAAGATAATGAGTTTTGCTGATATGTCTTTTTCAATTACTGTGATTCATTTTCACTGTTACTTTGGCTACAGAAAATACTTCTGATAGAGTGTGTAAGGGCCAAATTTTGATTTCATCAATTAAGGATGCAGTCTTTTATCCCCATATTTAGGGACACTTTGTCCATGTATTTGATATACTTCATATTCCTCTTGTTTGAAGGACTTATTTTTAGGAATTTATGAGTTAATAAATGATCTCAGAGTTGTATTTCCCTCTTCTGGTTATGAGGCACAATTTAGGTTGGTTTTTCTATGAAGATTCAATGTTAAGGAGATGCATCCAGTTTCCATATGTTTTTAAAGTTGTGTAATTAGGTTTAATTCTTTGCCTACAAGTAAGTATAGGAATGGGTGTGGAGGCAGAGACGTTCAGAATGCCCTTAGCATGTCTGATTTGTGTCATTCCCCATCACGTGCTCAGAGCTGTGTGAAGTGTCTGGCTCCTAAAAGCAAAGTAAGTTGGGGCTACCTTGAGGAACTTAGGAATTCTACTTGTCCAGCATAGCTCCTTTAATATTTAGATGACCTGTTGATATCAAAGAGCATATGCATTCTTTCATGTGTCCAGTAACATATTGGGAATCTTATAATAAACAGTAGCTTATTCTAAGACCTGTTTTTCCAGCTGATGGGCAGGTCAGTTCAGTTCAGTTCAGTCTCAGTTGTGTCCGACTCTTTGCGACCCCATGAATTGCAGCACGCCAGGCCTCCCTGTCCATCACCAACTCCCGGAGTTCACTCAGACTCACATCCATCGAATTGGTGATGCCATCCAGCCATCTCACCCTCTGTCGTCCCCTTCTCCTCCTGCCCCCAATACCTCCCAGCATCATAGTTTTTTCCAATAGCTCCACCTCAATATTCCATCTGGCATCTCAAAGTCAACACGTGTAGAAGTAAAGTTGTTAGCTGTTTTCCTGAAACAACTTTGTGTTCCTCTCCTTTTTTTCTAGGTTCCTATTTTCAAGTCAGGCTGGAAATGTCAGTTGCCTTGGGTATCTTCCTGATTTGTATCTCTCCAAACAATGGAACGATTTGTCCTGTCTTTCTTCTTTATTCCTTCCCCGGCTCCACCCTTAATGTTTTCTTAGCACATTCTTAATGGTTTCTTTGCTTATTTTCTTTCTCATTCTGTTTCCTTCTGTTCCTTTCCCTGCTTACCTCCTACCTCCTTCTCTCCTCTCCTTTTCCTGTTTCTTTCTGTTCTTTTTCCTCTTTCCTTCCTCTTTCTCTGTCCTTCCTTTCCTCCTTCTCTTCTCATACCCTTCTCTCCTCCCTCCCTTCCTTCCTTTCTTTAATCTTTAAAAATTCCACTTATCAGTCTTGTGTTTTGTAGAGTCTAAAAAACTAGATTATTTAAATTATACTTGCATAATTAAATTTTCCATAAATTTTTATTAAACATTATTTTAAGTATACTTGTATAATTCAGTGTAGACTCTCCATCATGATATCACTTTTCCAAATTCTCTCTCAGCCCCCAAATTCCTCCATGTTTCCTGAGAGCAGCCTGCACTGTATCATCCTCGTTTATGTTTTACTCATTTTGTTTCCTGCACGTGAAAAGCCTGTCTGAGATCACCACCTTTGAGTCTCACCCCAAATGCCAACTCATCTGTCCATAGCTCAGTTGTCACCTCCTTTCAGAAACCTTTGCAGACCAGTCAGGGTAAGTTAGGTGCTTTTCCTCTGTGTGATCATGGAACGTGGTGCATCTTGAGCAGAAGTACATATTCCACTGTTGTCATTTATTTAGCTGGGAGTTTTCTGCACTGAAGTGCAGACTGTTGGGGGTTTGGGATTTTGTCATTTCTTTGAGTCTTTTCAGTGCTTGGTATGTAGTAGGCATGCCACGAATCACCATTCCCTGAAGGAAGGATGTTCCACAGTGATTCAGCTCTCATTTCCCATTAGGACCCTCTTTAGAACAAACGCAATTAATATTTATCTCCATTCCGAGCCAGCAGTGATGGCAAATCAGATGCAGGAGAGGAGTGTTATGGATAATGGACCCAGCCTTATCATCCACTTACACTGCATTTTCAGCTTTATTTTGCATATTTTCTCCTAAGAGATTGTCTTCTAAATTAGTGAAACTGACTTGAAGGTTTACTGGTTTTCTGTCTCTCCAAAACCAAATAACCATAGAAAATTAAATTGATATTATGCTGAGTAAAATGGGAAAACCAGTTTGAGATAGACTGTTTATTACTGTAGTCGAAAAAATTTATTATAAAAATGTAGATAATTAAGAATGGGCAGTATTTTACCCTTGTATTTGCCACTTCTACCAATTTAAGTTACGGATCCATTCCCCGCCCCGCCCTGCCCCTGCCGCCCCTGCCCAAATAGTTGGCTTTTGTAAATCCAAATGACAAGGTTGTTTATGGGATTTATTCTGGTGCTATATATATATATATATATCTCATATATATGTGATATATGATAACACGAGACTGAGCTGATTGCCATTTAATTATGTTTGTTATTGAAATTTTAAATATTTAATTTCCATCAAAGATACATCATTGAAGCACACTCTATATTCTGCAGTGTTTTTTTGAAGCACTGTACAACACAGAAACACCCCCAATGTAGATTAGCACTTTGATCCTGAATTTAGTTATTTTCAGCCACGATGGGCCCTGACAGATTTCTTCACATTATTTGTGAGTTTAGTATTTTAACAGTGATTTTTAACAACTTAACTTTTTATTGTCAAGAATTTACTTTTTTGATGATCAATCAGTAACCTCAAGTCCTTTTAAATTAGTACCCTCCTAATTGTTTCTGTTGCTATCAATTATAGTACTTGAAAATGAACCACATCTGAGGAAGAGTTTGTATTTAGTTCAAACAACTCTTTTTGTTCCATTGAAAATAAGTACATTTACTAAAGTGTCATTTTAAAGAGTTCTGAGGCTTTAAAAGATCCTTCCCTTTGACATATTCTTTTAGATACGATTCTTACTAGTTTTTGTTCCATATTATTAGAAGGAAAGAACTAAATTGAGGTTAAAGACCTTGAAAAAAAGCCAACCTTTTATATTTTTAACTTCTGTAGTGAAACAATTTTGTGAAAAGCCATATGTAGATAAATTATAAATGAAAGATGTGGAACAAACTACATGGAAGGAAGAGTTTTTAGAACTGAGGTTAAAATAGAATAAAAAGATGTCATAGTCCTCCATCAGTAAAAAACAACTTATAATAAAATCTGTTCCTTTTCATGCCTTAACAGGTATCTTGGGTGGTTCTGTATAACTCTGATTCACAAGTGAATGACTCCATAATCCGTTTGTTTTGGGTGAAAGATGCAATTTGTCTCATTGTTTAAAGAAGCCCATTTGTCATGTTGAATTAATAATAAGGCTGTAAGTTACTATAGCCCCCATATCCCAAATAGGTGGGAGATTTCATATCTCTGGTACTAGTTCATTCATTCAAGCAAAGGGTATCGTTCTCCTGCTTACTTCCAAAGATGAATGAGATACCATTCATTTGGTCTGGTCCAAAAAGGAATGTAAATGAAAACATTAGCTTAGTAACAACAGAATTGAGCTTTTCTGTTTACAGTTAAGAATACTAGCAGTGACAAGTATTTGAGTTTGACTTTACTACTTTCCCTTCTGTTTAGTCATTTCAAGTGGCCGGGGAAATTCATGAGACAGTTCATTTTATTAAATAATAGTTTCATTCATGTGAATAGTACTGTAGAGTGTGCTGTCTGACATGGTATTCACCAGCTACATGTGGCTATTTACATTTCAGGTAATTAAATTTATGAAAGAGTCATTAAAACAAATTAAAGAAAAAAATCAGTTCTTCATTTGCACTAGCTCCGTTTCAAGTACTCAATAACCACATGTGGCTAGTGCCTGCCGTGTTCAACAGGGTAGACGACTACAGAACATTCCCACCAGCTCAAAGAATTCTAGACTGATCTGGACTTTGCAAATAACTTTCAAGTGCATTCTATCACTTGATCCTCATAATAATCCTAAAAAGTGGCAAGGCGTATGGTATTCTTTATGCCCTTAAAGATGAGGAGACTGAGATTCCAGAAGGTTAAATAATGGGTCTTTTCACAGAATTTGTCTTGAGACTTCCCTTGAGAGGAAACAAATGCAAGTAAAGATAAACACAAATGAATAAAATATTTTCTCTATAAATTTTTATCATAAAATATAAGCATTTTTTTAAGAGCTTTAAATAATTAATTAACTAATTTAGTTTTGGCTGCGCTGAGCCTTTGCTCCTGCACTGGCTTTCCTCCAGTTGCAGTGAACAGGGCTACTCTCTAGTTGTGGTGCTCACGCTTCTCTTGGCAGTGACGTCTCTAGGGCATGCAGGCTTCAGTAGTGGTGCCTAGGCTTAGTTGCACCAAGGTATGTGGGAGCTTCCCAGATCAGGGATCATACCTGTGTCTCCTGAGTTGGCCAGCAGATTCTTCTCCACTGAGCCTCCAGGGAAGTCCTCAATATAGGTAATTTAAAAACAGAGGTGTGGTCTAGTTTGTTTACTTCTGATCTCTATTAGAGAGATAAGGTGTCAGTTTTGGCCCAAACAGAATTTGCAGTTTAAAAGGAATTTTAAAATGTGGATATCTGTATCTAAGGCATTGCCAGATTAATAGATTCTTATTAGAGTTCTGGTTAGCAAAAGAAGAAACATTAAAGTTTATACTCTTTATTCTGCTGTGATCTCTTTTTAGTATAGTCATAGCTAGGGAATAAGTCGTTTTCTATCACAATGGCTGGGTTCAACCGCTTGGAAAGTTGCAAATAATTCTCTGAAAGTGTAGGTGCTGTTTCCTGGCAATAAGATTAAATAAACTTTTGCTGCAAAACATTGATTTTGCATTAACTGTTCTTGCTGTGTATTTGGGTTTAATCTAGAAAAGAATTGTTTTAAGTCAACATTTGTGAGTCATGAAATTAAATGGACATGGTTGATAGTCTTAAGTATGGTGTCCTAAAATAAGAAATTATATTTTATTTCCAAATGACAGTTAAATGATATACATCAGTCATATTTTGCCACATCTCTTATAATGTATAAAAATGGCCACAGATGTAGGCTTAAAACCTTCTTTTTGAAAGAGAAAAGAAATAGAACACTGAGTAATTATGTTTACTAAAGTTGACTTTTATAATGTATAGGATATGTAATTCCAATAGTGTATTAACTTTTAATAATATGTAATACTAATGTGATTAAATACTGTTTACCAGGAAGGCAAATAGATAATCCATATATGTCAGTATTGTTGTTCTTTTCATTAAAGGAGATCCTTGTGTTATTGGTTGTTTGAAGGACAGTGAATAATATGAAGGCAGTTTTTAGCATAAAGTATATAACCATTAAAAGCATCCAAAAAAACGGAGCTCGCTCAGTAGCTCAATACGTATAGAATCCACCTGCCATGCAGGGGACACAGGTTTGATCCCTAGATTGGGACGATCCCCTGGAGTAGGGCATGGCAACCCATTCCAGTATTTTCACTTGGAGAATCCCATGGACAGAGGAGCCTGGCAGGCTATAGTCCTTAGGGTCGCAAAGAGTCTGACCCGACTGAAGCCACTGAGCATAGCTGCACACTGTTTAGACAGATAGATAGACACTACCAACTCAAAAAATTTAATACACTTTCACAGTAGTTTAATTAATTCCAGACCAAAAAGTTTAACTGGCAGTTTTTGGTATGAAATGTCCTGTTCAGTCTTTCTTAGCATGGATTTTCTGACTCTTAAAGTTGATGTCAACTACTGAAAGAGATATTGTGATGCTTCACAGTCATTTTAATTCATTTCAAAATCTTAACTTTAGGGCTTTCTTAACACTGTATGAGCTCTTTGCTCAGCCCTTGCAGTGTGGACATGAAACATGAGGATTGAAGATTGCAAAATCAAAGAAATAGTGATGATATGTCATGGTTTCTCAGGAATCCTTGTTCTACAAGCAATAGTTCAAAACATTTTCTGTGAGGGAAACTCGGCAACTCTGAAGAAACATGGTAGCTCGGAGAAGCATATTTCCATCTTTAGAGCTTCTACACTGGTTTTCTTTGCCTACATTAGAGAAGATGGGAATATTTTGAATTTGTGCCTTTTGATTCAAGTTGAAGTTCCTGAACCAAGTACCTGAGTAGGTGGCATGCCATTGAAAGGTTTCATTTTGTTTTTGAAAGCAAGGTTCTTCTCATTTCTCGTGAATTAGAAAATGGAGGAATTTTACAGTGTTATGCATTACATTTCACTGCAAGTTTTATTTGCTTTGGTTTCTAAAATGCTCGTTAGAGTGGTGATTAGACTTATCTTGTGTGGTCTGGCCTCGACATCTTTTACACCAGTGACTAATTGTCAGATCGCTGCCTGGGAGGGTGCCCCCAGTCTTGTCCTTCCGATTAGGTGATGCTCTGCTGTCACCAGACTGCAGTCTGGGGGTTTGCCATGGTAAATTTAGACATTGTCTAAAGTGAAACATTGTCATCTTCGATTAAGGACTGTGGGAGTCCTTTGTAATTTATTATCTTAATGTACAGTAAATGTTGAGCTGTTGGTGTGTTCATGCACATCTTCTCAAACTGTAATATTGGAAGTAGGTTTAAAGGTTGCCTGCAGGGAGGCAGCTGTTGACCAGAGAGGTTAAGTCATTCTATCTAGGTCACACCCCTCTTTAAGTGGCAGAATGGACTTCTGTCTTGGTCCTGTACAGTAGTGTACAGCCATGTCTCTCAGTGCACTAAAGGAATATTATTTGCATGTTAAGTAGAATCTTGTAAATGATTTTGAGATGCTTGAGACTTTTTCTCATGGAGTGAATTGGATATGAACAGTGATCACACATGTCATTTTTGAGCAGCTGTGAAAGAAGGAAGAACACAATTATGCCACGTGCTTAATCTGTTACATCTGGTTGCTGGAAAATTTTTAAAAATTCCCCTGATTGTTAAAAAAGGAAATTTCTCCCCCTTTGGACCAGTTCTGTCAAAACTCCTTCAAACCATGAATTTTGACTGCTGGGTGCTGGCACTCAGTTGAGCCGCCTGGTATGGTGTACCCAGAGAAGAGTTTTATACAAAATGCCCTTTGAAGGCTGTGGTTGCCCTAGCACTATATACATTTTTTTATTTTGGATAGGAAACCAAGCTGTTGTGATTTTTATGGTGGAATTATTTTATTTTAGTCCTTGACTGTCCCCATGACCAGCTCATCAGAGCAGCTGAGTCTTTGCTATGAGACATAGCCTTCATCAAATAAGCCTCATGAAGCTTTTCTTCATTTTATTTGTTCTAGATTGGGAAACACTTTATTAAATTCCTTACCTTAGTCCTCCTTCACCAAGATTTCAAGCCCAGCTATTTCATTTTACTTTCAGTCTAACTGCGTACTTGGGCTTTATCCATGAACCATTTTGTTTGGTCATTTAGCACTTTTATTTTACCCGAAAGATAGACGTCATCTTTGCAGCCTCATTGCCGTAGGAACTGAACAGAGGATTTTCTTGGAGGGCGCCTGCATTGAGTAATCTCTGAGCAATTGCCTCTGGTTTTGACAGCAACCCTTAGCTTTGTGACAAGAAATCGCTAGTGATTTGGATGCTTCTGCAGGATTTGAAGGAGGCAGTCTTAAAACATCCAATTGAAAGTCATCTTCTTAGTCTTTTGTTTAAAAGTATATATTATTAAATCCTTTGAATTCATTATAGTACTTTTATTACTTACCTTCGTCTGATACTTGGGCCGAAAAAGTTTAGCATAATGAGCTTCTCAGAGAGTGGCTATTGAGTAATGAAGAGTGAATTTCTTTGGCTCTAATTATTCAAGTGATTTCATAATAAGCAGAAGAACTATTGTATTTTTTCATGTAGAATATCTGGCAGTGTCACCTCCACCTGCCTACAGAGAACACTGAATTAATGATTCCTTTAAAGTAACATCCGTGTCTTCTCTGCCAGGTCACTTCAGGTGGAACATTCATTGGCATCGGCCGGAAGACCCCAGATTGCCAAGGAAACACCAAGTATTTCCGCTGTAAATTCTGCAATTTCACTTACATGGGCAACTCATCAACAGAACTAGAACAACATTTTCTTCAGACTCACCCGAACAAAATAAAAGCTTCTCTCCCCTCCTCTGAGGGTACAAAACCTTCAGAGAAAAACTCTAACAAATCCAACCCAGCAGTCCGGTCTAGTGATGCTGGAGACCTGGGCAAATGGCAGGACAAGATCACAGTCAAGGCAGTAGATGACACACCCGTTGGTTACTCAGTGCCCATCAAGCCCCTTGACTCGAGACAAAATGGTACAGAGGCCACCAGTTACTACTGGTGTAAGTTTTGTAGCTTCAGCTGTGAGTCCTCGAGCTCACTGAAGTTGCTGGAACATTACGGGAAGCAGCATGGTGGAGCGCAGTCAGGCGGCCTTAATCCAGAACTGAATGATAAGCTTTCCAGGGGCTCTGTCATTAATCAGAATGATCTAGCTAAAAGCGCAGAAGGGGAGCCAATGACCAAGGCAGACAAGGGCTCTGGTGGGGTGAAGAAGAAGGACTTCTCCAGCAAGGGAGCAGAGGATAACATGGTCACGAGCTACAACTGTCAGTTCTGTGACTTTCGATATTCCAAGAGCCATGGCCCCGATGTCATTGTGGTGGGGCCACTTCTTCGCCATTATCAACAGCTCCATAACATTCATAAGTGTACCATTAAACACTGTCCATTCTGTCCCAGAGGCCTTTGCAGCCCAGAAAAGCACCTTGGCGAAATTACTTATCCATTCGCTTGTAGAAAAAGCAATTGTTCCCACTGTGCGCTCTTGCTTTTGCACTTGTCTCCTGGGGCGGCCGGAAGCTCGCGAGTCAAGCACCAGTGCCACCAGTGCTCGTTCTCCACCCCCGACGTGGATGTGCTCCTCTTTCATTATGAGAGCGCGCACGAGTCCCAGGCATCGGATGTCAAGCAAGAAGGCAGTCACCTGCAAGGACCAGATGGGCAGCCGGCTGTCAAGGAAAGCAAAGAACACTCATGTACCAAATGTGATTTCATCACCCAGGTGGAAGAAGAGATTTCCCGACACTACAGGTAAGCCATGGGTTGGGGGGACGACATAGTCAGGAGAAAATGATAGAAATTATCCAGAGGGCTGACCCAAGAATTGTAGGGAATGATTGTGGTGACCGGGGGAAGTCATAGAACAAGACTGTGTTCTATAAAATCATAGAAACTGAAGATTTCATATTGCTAGACATGATAACCCTAGATTTTAATTGGGTCACTTATTTCAGACTGTTTAGACTTATGTTTCATACCTGTTTTATACCAGCTACTGAATATATTTTAAAATTCACAATGATGCTGATAACGCTGATGGGTTTACCACAATTTGTTTCTTTGCCCTTGCTAAGTGTGACCCCGTATCCCATGATTTTTCATGGAGCAGCTTCCAAATGAAAGATGCCACCATAATACTTTCTATTCTCTGTTCCAGCTGGGAAACAATTCACTTGAGAACATATTGCTTATTTTGCTTTTCAAATGAAATCAGACATTCTTCTAGCTTAAAAAAAATTAAGCGACATACTTGTTTTGCATACAGACGGTAGTCTGAAGGTGAGAATTGGGTTTCTCTACACTCTGAATGAGTAAAGCTGCTTAAGTGTTTCGGATTCTTAAATAGATGTAGGGTGTATTAATGTTTCCCTTCTCCCTTCATGCTGTTCTCATTGTAGACAGTAACTTTTCCAATTAATCTTTCATGCTTTCTAGAGATGACTTAGAATTCATGTCTTTATTTATGTATTCATTCCTTAACTTACTCCAAAAATATGCATATTGCCAAGGCATTGATTATAAAAAGGAAAAGAAGATAAACATAGATGGTGCCCTTATGGAACTTATGGTTTAGTAGGGAAGATCTTAGCAGCTCATTGTAAGAGTTAAGAGTTTCAGAAAAGATGGAAGTGGAGACCACTGTGCATTTGGATATAGTGACAATATAGCCCAATATGGTAAAGGAGGAAATGTCTCCTCTAGGAAGGGGCATTTAAACTGAGACTGGGTTATAAGTAGGAATTAGTTCCACAAAATCTTTGTAGTATAGTGCATTCAGATACTACTTCCCAAGTATTGGGTATTTTCTTGTTATTGCACTTCTAAGCATCAAAGTAAAGAGCTTTATTTACTATTTTCAAGAGCTTTTCCATATGCAGATTCAATATCCTAGTTAAAAAATCTAGTTATTTAAATGTTCACATCCCAAGATTTTGAATAGTTCCTCTCATTCTTTTCGGAGAAGGCAATGGCAACCCACTCCAGTATGCTTGCCTGGAAAGTCCCATGGACAGAGGAGCCTGGTAGGCTACAGTCCATGGGGTCGCTGGGAGTCGGACACGACTGAGCGACTTCATTTTCATTTTTTACTTTCATGCATTGGAGAAGGAAATGGAAACCCACTCCAGTGTTCTTGTCTCATTCTTTTATAAGTTCTGTGTTCGTACTGGTGTATGTATGTTTTCTCAGTCACCAGTAATGAAGCAGTTTATGTCCAACAATAGGCTAATAATGTTAGATGTTAATTTGAAGGGCATCCTAATGTTCACAGTGAATCTAAATGTTCAGAAAACACTTCCTTGAGATTTACACTGTTTAATTTATAAGGTCAGCCCTGGGAAAGACACAGTCCTGCAATCAAATATGTGTTCACACTTGCAGTGAGTGTTTCTGGCTCTTTTGATGTTAGCTGCATGCTAATTTATTTCTGGGGCAGGCAGATGTTAGCTTTCTTCCCAGCCCTGTTAGTATACATACTGTGCATATACATTGCTTAAGCGATACAAAAATTAGATAACTCATTGTTTTTTTTTTTTTTTGAAGGAGGAGGCTTTTTTAAATCATGAAGATATTAGCTAATATACACACAAACACACACCCCGATATATGTAGATACCTGATTCCTTGAATGAGTGACATTTTTTGAGGAAGGTGAGGCCACTGCTTGAAAACTTGGCTGAAAAAATAGAGATTCCATGTTTTGGTTAAACAGATAAAAATCTCCTAAGAAATAAAATATGAATAAAAATATTATTGAATAATCTGGGTTTAGTTAATATTCAGTAATGAAAGTGAGCTCCAGAGACTAGTCTCTGTTTTGTTACTGTTGTCTCTGCACGATTTAGCATAGTGCCCAGCGGAGTGATGGGTACTCACTGAGTATTTAAATAGAGGAAATCCCAGTGAGATTTTGCCTTCACAGTAGTTATGAATAAGTAAAAATCTCCATAGTGAGTTTTAGTTTAATCTTTGATTATTGAATGGTCTTGGAACTCTTCTGAGGACTCACAAAATGATACTATATTTTGAATGTAAATCAACCTCTCAGCATTTTATTAGATTAAAACTAAATTAGCACCCCTTGTCTCTAAAACATTATGATACTCTTGCACTTATTTTTAAAACCTAATGTAGTTTGTGTGGTCCTAGGTACTTTAGGGTGCTGAGTAGTTTATCTCTAATCAGAGTTCTTATAGAAATATTCTAAACTTGGAAACTTAAGTTTCAGGAGTCACAGCTCAGTAAGAAGTATAAAGAGAGAAAAAACAAACAAAGAGAAGTATAAAGAAACTCTACTGAAAGTTGAACATTGGAGGCTCCAGGGATATAAAAGGAAGTAATCTCATGAATGTTGAAAACATTATTTGCTATCAAAGCAATTTCCCAAAATGCCAATTTTGAAGATACTATAAGAGGAGACAAGTTTACTACATCATGACAGTTTCTAGTTAAATTTTTATTTATTCATATTATTCATGTTGGGAAACTTTTACCATAATTCTGTTATTACTGTGGAATATTCTAGACTTTTGAGTGCTTTATATACAAGACTTACAATGTAATAAAAAGATAGCATAAATGGGAAGCTATACAATGTGTAAAATGATGTAGCTATGAAATAACTATAGCTGAGAAGCAAGAGAGTTGATTTAAAGCTATCAGAGAAAAACCTCAGTGAGGATTTCATCCCACGGGCCTTTTCCTGAAGAACCAGGTTTAACCTGAGTTGAACTTCCAACATTATCCAGTTAGTAAGTGAAATTTGACCAATTCGCCTTTCTTTATGTTTTATATTTACTTATGATAGCCCATACTTCACATCATGACAAAGTTGTTATGTTCCATCCTTTGAATTTGTTTCTCATACTTCATTTCTTTTATTATATATTATTTTATTAACCAGCCTGCCCATTCTCTAACTGACTTATTTTCTTCTTCAGAATTTTCAGTGTTATAATTTAATGCTTTTGGTGTTATAGGAGGAATATATCCTTACAAAACAACTATACCAGATAAAACATACTTCTTAGTGACATGTTAGACTTCCATGAATTAGGAGAA